>NC_058405.1:164520360-164566713 GCF_002201575.2 Neomonachus schauinslandi
GAAAGAAAGAAAGAAAGAAAGAAAGAAAGAAAGAAAGAAAGAAAGAAGAAAGAAAGAAAAAGAAGGAAAGAAAGAGGAAAGAAAGAGAAGCTCTACTACAAAACAAAACTAAAAAGCATCATGAAAAATTAAAAAGTTCTACACAAGAGTGTAGAAATAGTAGCAATTACTATCAGCCAAGAGAAGGGAAAGGAGTTTCCTGGAAGATGTGGCAACCATCTGAAAGTTAAAGGATGGGTAGAATTTGGACAAACGGAATCAGAGAAGAAGACGGAGGAGGAAGGAAAAAGCTGAAGAAAATGACAGAAATAAAGACCAAAGCAGGAAAAACACAGTGATCCAGTTTGGATGGCACTTACTGCACATAAAAGGGGGAAATGTGACAATTACCCAGGCCGAGCGGAACATCCTAGAACATCCTGACTCAGAAGTTTGGCCTCATTCTACGTGCAACAGGGAGACATCGAGAGCTTGAAAACATGGTGATGGAGGTAGAAAGTCAGGCCAGGGGCGGGGCCAGGGGCTGCCCTGGGGAATGGCAGAGGGAACAGGAAGGTGAAGGCCACAGTGAAGTAGTATAGGGGCCAAATCAGTGGGATTTGCACCTGATTGGATGCAAGGGAAGAGAGGAGCCAAAGATGCCTAGAGCCTCAAACATAGATCACAAGAAGAAAGGTCATCTCAATAAAAGAAACCAGGCAGCCAAGAAAAGAGGAAAGACGTTGCTGAGTTCAAGCTTTGGGACACAGTCAGCTGAGGTGATCATGGGCCAATCCCAAAAGCCTTTATTGTCAGTCCCATGATTTCAATCCATCCCCACTTTGGGGGCCTGAAAGTCAGGAAAATATCTGCAGTTGGAGATGCAGGTTACAGCTCTGAGGAAATAAAGAAGTCTCCACTTGGAGAGGAAACTGCAGTTTCTAAGATTGCAGAGATGAAACAGATCAGTGAGATGAGTTCCCACAGAGAATTCTCACCATCGTAGCTCCCCAAGATTGGGTTGAGACGGGCAAAAAATAACCAGGCAAAGGGGTGAAGAGCACCCCACATTTCCCTTCCTTAGGAGGTACACTGTGGACTTAGGCCCACTTCATCCACCAGCCCCAAAAGGACATTTTGAAAAGCACACAGAAGTTGACTTTCTTCCCAACTGCTTATCTCAATATGTAGTATTTTTTTGGTTTAAATTTGTAAAACATTACAACCTCACTGCCCATCCAGTCTGCTCTAGTAATTTTTAAAAACTTCAAAAAATTTTTTCCTGAATTGGCACATGATTGCTGTTACCATTTTGTGTGGCCCCTTTGTTGGCAAGGTATCAGAGAAAAAGCCATTTCACATTGGATATTTTCTACATAAAACCCCAGTGATATTGTCCATCCCAAACCCCTACCGTATACATCATGTATCCTCCTTACTCCCACTCCACCTGTTATCACTGAAGTGACAGACCTTTTTAAAATAAAACTAGAGTTGTAATTGGGGTCGTTTGTTTTTTTTCTTTTCAGGACAGTGTACATTTTCCAGGTTACCACACATTATTATAAAAGTGGGAAATGGATTCAATCATACTCATAAGCCTTTACCAAGATATTCAATAGCTTGGTTTAAGCCCCAGACAATTCCAAGATCCCATGTACTAATAGTGTTCTAAGTAAAAAAGGGGATTTTCTTGTTCCCTTTAAGGGGAGGGAGGCAAAGAGAGAGGAGGTAAGACTGAGAAGTGACTCAAAGTATACTCAGAGAGTGTAACCAACAGCAAGCAAACTGATGTGGGCATCCAAAAAGGGTCCTGAGTCCTGGAAGGACCATCAGTGTTAACAACAGCTATATGACCTTGGAAGTTCAATGTCTCATCTGCCTTAACAACCACTTGGACCAACACTAGTGTTTTAGAACTGAAGAAACCAAGATCCTTTTCAGGATTTGAAATTCCGAGATTCTATGTTCTTAGGTTTAGTACAAGGCCTGGGGCCTGACTTTCAGTATGACCCTCAGGAAATGTCTATAAACCCATATTCAGAAATAGATATTGCATGTGGCTCTACATTCATTATTCTAATTACTTCTAATCATTTCCGAATGACATGGATGCTGTTTCCTGGCCATTACAGACATGTGTATTCACACTGTATATTCATCTGCCCTAAAAGGGCCACAAGCCCCAACATGCCATCAGCTAAAAGAGCAACAGGACTTAGTAAATCTCAAGCAAGTTTTATAAACAAGGTTGTGGCCAAGTGGCTAAATACAGACAGGCACAGGTAAGTGTTCAAAAACTCACAGGACTTAAAATTTCTTTTCTTGGCAATTATGTTCTGATTCTGTATCACTTAATTTTGAATGTGCTTCCTCTCCCCTCCTGGAGTCAAGCTTACAGGGCAGAATCTATACCTGCATCACCCATAGAGTATTTTTGCACATAACCACAATTAAGGAATGAAGGATTTACTGTGAAGTACTTGCCATATTTCAACATAAACAAAGGAAATCTCACAAGGTGTGACCGACGGCTCCCACCAGCCCAATCATGTATGGTACCACTATGAAATCAGAAGTCACTCATGCCTTAAGCAGGCTGACACTAGGTCCATATGCCAAGGCTGCTGCTGACCCTTGGCTGTAGTATCAATCAGTCACACGTGTGGTGGCGAGGGCTGCTAGAAGCCGCTCTAATGGAGGGAGAAATGGACACAATACACTTAGCAGGACACATAGCAAGTTCTCTGTCACACCAAAATGCCAAGTGAGGAAAACAGAAAGGACTCAAGGCAGTAGAAATCATTCTCCACATCAGCAGCTGCAGATAAAGACAATCAAGATCATGACCATTTTTAGGTAAAAGCACGTGCTGGTAGCAGCAACGCTTCATTTACTTTGGGAACTCTTAACACTAAATCGAAAAAGGCTGGTTTTTCAGGTGGATGCTCTAGGGTGAGCACACAACAGAACGGGGTGGAGGAGTGTCTCTGAGCTTGCCCAGGTTACACGTAACATTACAGATGAGACACTGTAAATTGTTCCATTGACTTTAAACCATTAGTAGTTGTAGAACTTCCTAATCACTGTATTTGGGAAGATTCAGCAGTTTGGGTTAAAACATTTCTACTTGTTTATGCTAAGTAAGCATTCAGATGATTCAGGAAAACAAAGGGATTTATATGTAGAGAGACTAACTCTCTGCCCCTCACTCTTCTGGCACCACTCAGGTTAAATTGGGGAGCTGTCCTAAACTTTCAGCAAATCCCAATTCCAACATACATGCTCACTGATATACTGAGTGAACCAGAATCACAGAGACGTTCTCTGCACTGGCCAGTCACGGGGTCCAGCACAGGGGAGGAAAAAAAAAAAAAAAAAAAACCCTTGCGCACTACTACAAACTGCAGAGATAGGGGGCATCAGCTTTTCCATCAACACGAGCCAGTGGGGGCTGGCCAGAGTAAATCGTATCCTTCTTTGCTCAATGGGCATGGAGTGATTCAAGAAGACTGCAATGCCTTCTTGTACTCAAAAAGTTAAAATCAGGAATCCTCTGAAGGGAGAAGAATCTGAAGATTTATAAGAGCGGCTACTAAAAGCCCCATTAGGACCCTCTCTAAACTCTTCCCATTTAAGCAGAGAGGCAAATAGCCCCCACTGGTATTTATATTTAGAATGGGCTGGCAGAGAGGAAGAGCCCACATCGGAGCACTGAAGGTCTCTGACATACCCATAACATAAATCATTTCAGGGTGAGGCTGTCACAGTGCATCTTCTGCTCTGCCCTTTAAATGGATTGGACCCCAACATCACATTCTCCTCAGGGTACGGAGTGGGGGGGGGTGGGAGTTTCATGGAGAACAAAGAAGTCACCACTTCCTTTATCCCCCCACGAAAGACAGATGTAGTAAAAATATCTGCAGAGTAACATTCACTCACTTTAAAATACCGAACTGCAAACAGGTAGATGGAATGATAATGTTTGTGAGCCCCTAAATCTACAAAAAGATGTATCTATTAAAAAAACATGGAAACGAGTCTATTAAAGAAAGGCTAAGTGTGTGATTGATTGCACTCACATGTGCTCTCATTTGTAAAGCTACATTTATTTAGTGATTGCATCCTTATATAGAAAATCTGAATAACGGGACAGTTCTCTCTCTTTTTTTTTTTTTATCTACCAAGTCATTGTTTCAAATAAAAAAAAAGATTTATGGTAACTGAAGAGCACACAAATAACATACCAAAAAAAAAAAAAAAGCCAGCTATTTTATCCTTTCAGTGTGGTTAGCAAGGCTCCTTTGTGTCTACAAATTTCCCTGGGTGGTGCTGTTGCCAAGAAATTCTAATTCATGACAAGGTTTTCTGCAAATTGGGGACAGAGGCAAACCTGCAGATGCAGGGACCCTACAGTTTGCTTTGTCTTTCTGGCTGAGACAGCACCTGGCTGCTCAGGCCTATAGAAGGCAGTGCAAAGGCAAGATCACCAGAAAGAGGAAGAAGCAACGTAGCTCACAGAACAAATCCCATCCCTTGTATCATGAGGCTGTTCTTGGAAGGCAACCATTTTTGTAGGTTGTCCCCTAGAGATGCCTCATATCAAAGACCTTGTAAAAAGCGTTCCAGGGTGCCTGAAACCAAGATGAAATTGCAGTGTTATGGGGACACTTTAGTTCCTACAGTTAGCCAAGTATGCCATTAGTTTAAAACAATGGGGGAATGGGGGAGGAGGGAGGAATGTTTTATGATTTATTTATTTGTTTCCAGTAGCAGTGGAAAATTTTCTCTGAGCAAAAAGGAGGCCTGAAACTGACCCCATCTGCCAATTATGAATCAGCATTAACAACAAGCATAATTCCGTAAGAGTTTTCAAGTAACCATGCCATGCTCCTCAATGGCATGCAGCAAAGCTGCGTGCAAATAAGATTCAGAACTTCATTACTTGACCTGCACTCGTGAAAAGAGCAGACTAGGTATACAAAATCTATCCAAATTCTAAGACTTTGTAGCTTCTTGGAGAAAAATAACCAAGGGTATCATATCAAATTCTTTTTATTTTCCAAGTCAGCAGTGGGTCCAGAAAAATCACAATTTCTACTGGCAACAAAACTCATGAATGTGTTTCCCTTTATCCATCATCAAGTGGCACCCTATAAACTACTCCGGCTTTTGTCCTACGTTTGACTTTTTCCTACTTTTGCTCAGACAGCTCTTGGAAAATTTCCTGCAAGTTTCCGAAGAACTTAAGGCTGGTAGCCTTAAGAGTTGTGCGTCAGCTGAATTCCATAAAATAATAGACCACATAAGCACAGTGTAATTTACAGTTATATGACAGGCAGAGATGATGTTACTTGGGCCAAGTGCTTAAGAATGCAGTCAGAGCCTAGGAATGGAGAGCTGTTAATGTAAGATGTCCATCTGGATTTTAAAATTACATCGGCAATGGTTTTCAGAGTTGGAGCTGTATGTTGTGAAAGACGTCACTGCCTGAAAGCCCAATGTCAAAATGACGACCCCCGTGACAGGAGGACCATCTCAAGCTCACTGACTGTTACACAGGACAATTACCCCAGGCCACAGTTTAAAATAAAATCCCCAAAGAGTCCATCCTTAATTTTCAAATGCACAGATGTTCTTGGGTTTATCATCCAAGCCACTCTTTCTCTACAAACCAAATCAGATTATTGGAATCTCTGTATTTTGCTCATCTCCTCAAGGCCAGGTACACTGTTCACTTTCAGAGAACATCTAATAATTGCTCCTCATCTGACCTCTAAAATCTGATTACCCCAGAGCATCAGGAAACTTCCTCCTGTCTGGGGGTTCTTTGTAGCAATCTTCTTAAGCCATTTTGAGCAAAGAAGTCTCAAAATTTCACCATCTGATGGTTGACTTGGTCCTGTCAGTTGCATGTAACCATCCCCCCTCCTTACACTCAGAAGCGGGGGGGGGGGGGGGGGGGGGCCCAGAGAGGGAGGAAGGAAGAGATGGAGGTTGGAGGTTTTGTCATCAACTTGAACTTAGAGTCTCAGTCACCTTTCAAGAGCGCAGTTGTGACTACAGAGCCCGGAGCAGAAAGCTCCTTGGAGTGATATCTTATTTAGGAGTGCTTCCCCACAACTTATGTTTCAGTGTGACTGTGAGCATGCCTCTCAAATAGCTTGGCAAAGGGTTTTAAGGTAAGAGTAGTTGCCAGTTGGGGAGGGTGAAGGCAAGAAGTAAGGAGGGAGGTGTGGGGAAGTGGGGGGTGAGATTCCTTGGCCTGAAGATAGAAACTAAGCTAGAGGTTCCTTGATGGAGGCAAGTAGAGAGGAGGAGGGGAAAGGAAAAGCACAGGAGGCTTCGGAGGAAACAATAGATCTAATACATCCCTAATTATCAAACCAGTGATGTTTCTTTACAGATCCAGACTCTCTCCTGGATGGTCTAACCAGATCTAGAAAAGCAGGTTTCCTCTGGAGAGGCCTTCCCCAAAAGCAGGCTTTACTACTGTGAAAACTTGAACCAAAACAAAGTTGTGTGATTCATCAGGAGGGAACGCTGTAACAAATAAAGCCAACTTTCTTCCCTCCAACACTGCTTAACAGTTAGTCACAAACAAGGGCTGCCTTGGGCAGGCTGACTAAATCAACAGATTCCCTACCCTAACCTGTCTAGACAGTTGTTAATACGCAACCAGTTTGACACCAGTGGGCTGACAATGTGAAATGAAAGCTATTTCAGAAAATGAAATTCTAGCAACATTTTGGCTTCATTAGCATGTGAAATAAAAGGAGGAAAAGATCTAGTGAGACCCTTCATGAGACAGTCTCATTAGGGATGGGGAAAGGATGCACTGAAGAAATGCCTTGCACTAAGAACGCATGAACTATGTGTGCACTCAAGAGACAAAGTTGAGGGTCTCTGCCAGCATCCTTGGGCAGCAACGGATGGTGGCCACACAGACAGCAGAGGCCAGCACCCGGAGGAAAACTCACCGCCTCTAATCAGGGGAGAAGAGCAACTAGTAACAAAGGTACAGTCAGAGGATCAGCTTTGCCACTCTGCTCCCTATACCCAAAGCCAAACCTCACTGGCTAAAGCAGCAACTGTTACATCCCAGCCTCAAGCTGGCAAATCCCGCTTTGGATCCTGGCAGAAGAAATTCAGCCGTTCATTAGCCTTAACAAGCTGCTGTCACTGAGCGAAGTTACATGAGCAGCCACACACCAAGCCTCTCGCAGTCCTCCCCAAGGGCAGGCTGGTTTCTTCAAGACGGACTGTGCGAGTTCACACTTCCGATGTGCAAATCCAGACTGTCTTCTTGGACGTTCCATGGTGCACACTGGAGTATTTTTAAAGAATACCCATACCCCCCTGCCCCCCACCCACCATCTTTCCTGCAGTGTGTCCCTTCAGCAGTTCCTAATCCTTGCTGAGAAAATGACTGTTTCCGCAGCAGATCTAGCACTTTCCACTGACCAGCACTTTCTTTATTCGACTTCATAAAGCCCAGTGAACTTGTCACCAGACCCACTTTGCCCTCAGTGGGACACCTAGCCAACTTGGCATCAGTGCCCTTCAGCATCAGAGGAGTTTCTTAACTAGTCCTCTAAGACAAAGTCAGAGGCATGGAAGCACACACCACCCTTTGTCAGAGGCTGTGTGCCTTCTAACCAGGGAGGGACCCCAAACAAAAAAGAGAAACAAGGACACACATAGAGGCATTGCGCTGGGGAAATCTACAATGCATGGTCAGCGTTAGATAGATATATCTTCCCTTCCTCCTCCTAGATATCCTTGAGTATCTTTTGTCATTGGGCTCCTCTCCCTTCTGCCCACCTTCTCATCTCAAAATCAAGTTTCTGTCTTTTATTGTCACGCGCTAATTACTGGGAAAACACTCCGCTATGCTCCTACCTCCTGCTCCTACCTCCTGACCCCCATCTGACGGTCTTCAGCACCAGTTGAAGGAACTGAACCTGATTTAAGGTACCAAGTAGGTAGAGCTCAGGCATGTAGGGACGCAGTATCCTGTCATCAGTAGCTCATAAAGCCCCAAACCACCTTCCCACCCGGTTCCCCCGAACCCCAGAAGTTACGCAGGTCTGTGCTGGGGACAGTGAGCCCGACAACGTGTGCGCAAGGATGTGTGTTGGTGACTGAAACGCAGGCAGCTCAGACCGGCTGCTCAGCTCAGCACACTAAGGGGTTAGAGGGTGGTTGGAGAGGTAAGCGCAGATGACTGTTTCCGAAAACATTTTAAACAAGAAACAGCCAAAAAAAGGGGGGGGGGATAAAACAAACAAACAAAAAATTCAACCCCAAGCCCACACCAACGCAGCCCCTGCGTCTCCGCCGCCACCACACGATTTACACAAGTAATTTAAATCATTCACCTGCTGCCAGGTCTCCTCCAGGGATGGCAAAGCTGAGAAGTAGCCGGTGTCGTGGACAAGTTGTAGCTCCTGGAATATACTATAACTAGCCAACACGTCCATGCTGCTGCTGCCGGGCAAAACGGGAGGAGAAACCCTCCCCCGAACACAGTTGGGTCTGTTTGTTTGTCAGTCTGTCTGGCTCACCCCCCAAGAAGGCAGACATCCAGTGGCCCTTTTGTTTTGTTTTGTTTCAGTCAACTAAAAAGGAAAAAAAAAATCAATGCAGGAGAGAGGAAGAGAGGAGGTGAGAGAGGAGAGAGTGAGTGGGGTGGATGGAGAGAGGCATCCAGCATGTACAAGTGCAGACGGCTGCCAGGAAAAGGGGACTTCTCCACGGGAGTAACAATTCCCTTCCAGGGCTCTAATCACTCCAGCTCGTGGATCAGGAAAGGGGATGCAAACTCACTGACACGAAGCTGCCATCTATTTCTGCAGCGCTGTTCGCTCCTAATGCAATCTTTGCTCTTTATTTTGGGAGGTTGCATTTTTTTTTTTTCTCGCGATCGCTTCTCTCCCCCTCTTCCCTTCCCTCCCCACCCCCCACCCCATCCTTGCTAGTTTGTAGTCTCTCCCCCCCTCCTTTTCTCCTCCTCCTGCTCTTCCCCCTCCCCAAACTCCCCCCTCCGCCCGGCTCTCCGCGCAGCCGTGGGATCTCGGAGGAGGGCGTCCTGTAGGCCGCGTGTGACCATGTAAGGTAAACAGGGGCCTCATGAAGTCACTGAGGACCAATGGGGAGCGCGGAGCGGGGTCCGGGGCGGGGCTTGGCTCTGGCGGCGAGCGCGGATTGGCAGACTGCGGATCTCCCTGCTGCCTTACAAGGCGGCGCGAGGCGAGCTATTTTTAGAGGGCTATATAAGGGGGCTGAGGCGGCTGCGCGGCGGCCGGGGAGCGCGAGCGCGAGGGACGGGGAGGGCCGCGGCGACACTCACGCCGGCTCCTGGGACGCCGAGGCGGCCGGGCTTGGGCCGAGTGCCGGCCTCCGACCCTCGCTCCGATGCCTGGTGGAGCCCCGGGCGCCCGGAGCTTGCGTCCCTCGGAGGGGCGGGGTCGCGTGTCGCCGTCCTGGCGGGGACGCGGCCGGTCTGGAGGTGAAAGTCCAGACTGCGGGGTTAGGATGCCTCCTGGAGGAGGAGCAGGGCGGGAGCCCGGCGGAGCCGCCGTCGGGGGTGGGGGAGGAGGCACTGACACTTCCCACTCTGCCTCGCTCCGGGGCCCGGGGGTGGAGAGCCGGGAGGGAGAGGCGGGCAAAGGAGGGCCTCAATTACTAAGAAATAAACCGAGGGGGAAAAAAGGCGCCAAAAGCCCCTTCACAAAATGCCCACAGGCTGCCAGGGCGCAGGAAGAAGCGCCCGAGGAGGAAGTGGCACACAATGGAACCGAACAAAGGGGAGCGGCGCCGAGAGAGCAACCTGCGTCCGCCCACCCCACCCCCCCCGCGCACGGCGCGCAGTCCCCGCCTCGCCAGCGCCCGGGTGCGCGCCACCACCCGCCAGCCCTGCGCTGGGACCCCGCGCGGAGGGCCGCGCCGGGAGGCAGTCTCCCAGTTAGAGTTGATCGAAAAGGGACGTTTCGCTGGAGTGCGAGTCAGAGAGAACGGAAGGCGCCCGGGTAGACGCGGGGGGCAGGCAGAAGCCGGCAGCTTATTGGGGAGGGAGGGGGGCTCAAACCTGAGGCTCCCCAAGTGGCTGCCGAGCTGCGGTGGTGAGGGGCGGAACCGGATCGGACTCTGGAGCTGGCATATAGAAATACATAGACAGATACTCTTATCTCTTAAATGAAAACCTTGCACAACGCACTTTTTTTTTTTTTTTCCTTTTTAGGGTCGACCAGTTGTGTGCTTGACTTTATGTGGTTAGTGTCATTCAAGTTTCCCCAAAATGCTCTGTGAGCTGAGCTTACATTTTTGGAATGACTGCAGAATTCGGTACTTATTCAGATGAGAAACTTAATTCTACCCGTAATGAAAGAAACACATCGACCTTAATTGCCCTTCTCAGCTTTCCCTCCTTCTGAGTATGTGGGATTCCATATCAGAATATTTGCAAAATTCTGCTTTATAGAACGAGCACAATTCGAAATCAGTACTTGCCAGGGGAAATTAAAAAGGAATTACTGGGTTTGAGGAAAGTCTAGTTTATTTACTTTGTGATGTGTGGGATTCTGATGGTCAGATCTACAGCATCCATTGTAGGAATCTAACTGGCATATTTGCTGGAGTTTATGTGCATGAGATGTGCAAAGATGTTAGTGCGTTTAATATTATGTAAGCGCATTTGTGGTGCTAGGGGATAAATGGTATAAAAAGGTTAAACGTCATACATGGGTGGCTCAGTCGTTAAGCGTCTGCCTTCGGCTAAGGTCATGATCCCAGGGTCCTGGGACTGAGCCCCATATCAGGCTCCCTGCTCAGCGGGAAGCCTGCTTCTCCCTCTCCCACTCCCCCTGCTTGTGTTTCCTCTCTCGCTGTGTCTCTCTCTGTCAAATAAATAAAATCTTTAAAAAAAAAAAGGTGATATCATGCTAGCACACATATGTGTTAGCACCAGTATGAGAAGGCCTCTCTTTGAAAGGCCAGATGGGCCTTTCCCAGAAGTAGAAGTAGATGGGCCTTTCTTAGAACCATCATATCCCAATTAATGCATTAACTTGATCCTTATGGTCACTCGTGCTGATGCTTACTCGCCATGTGACTTTGAGCTTACTGGCTCAGACCCTCTAATTATCCATCTCAGAAATCTAAAGAGTGGTATCTGCCTTGCCTGGTTGTTATGAAGAATCAAAGTAACATTTGTAACTCACCTAGCATTGTATATGGGTCTATTAGGTAGATACTAAATGTTAGCAATCATTATCTCCTGGTTTTAGCTAAGTAAACTAAATAATATATCTGAGCTAATCAGACCCATGGGGGGACATACCAGAGTCTTAGAGAAAGAGGAGAGGTAGAAGCCCTTTGCCAATTTGTAATAAGTATTACAAATGTAATGTTCCTATTGTGTGGGGGGAGGAGAGAAGGGGAGGATGGGGAAGAGACCTTTGAAAAGCCCTGGTGTAGAAAACAAGTTCTTGAGTGAATAGGAAAGGAAAGAAACTTAAACAGGGAACTCAAGAGGCAGAAGGCAAGGCAAAGCCAAAGCATATAATTTGATGTTTGAACTCAAGTGAACTTAATTTCTGTTTTTTGTGTTACACCATTACCATTTTTGAACAAAATATGACATTCTTGTTAACTTGTAAGTTTGAAGATTTTACAGGTAATAGTTAACTAGTTAAACACTTCCAGTGTGCCAGGCTGTATGGACACATAAACGTTTTTTATACGCAATGTCTCGTTTCACCCTCATGACAACCTGAGGTAGGTACTTTTGTTACCTCCAGCTTTATGGATGAGAATACCCAGGCTTAGAAATATTAAGTTGGTCAAGGTCACACAACTAGGATGCAGCTGAGCAGGGGTTCAAATCCAGAAGCATGTGACTTTCAAGACTGTGCTTTGCATGGGGATCTCTGTGTGGGGAAAGCCTTTAAGTTTCTTGTTTTAAGTCAAGATTTGTTTATAAAAATGCTTGGGTGTGGAAAAGGGGGGCTTCCTTTGAGGTTTTTCTCCATGTAAATGTCATTCATCCAACTTAAAGAAGAACTCAACCAAAATCTTACAATATAAATCCTGAAGACCTCATTTTGACATTATTCAAAGCTTTATAGAATATTTTAGAATTCTTTCTAAGAGATTTATGCAGTGAGGCACTCCTAAAGACACATTTTCAATATCAGTCATATTTAGCTACTTTTTATAGCCTAAAGACCCTAGGTTCTCATTGCAAAACACATGCAAAGAATCTGAATGTACAAAATAATCAACAAATTAAGATCACAAGGGAAATTTGGCAGTCAGACAAACCAAAAATAAACAGCATGGCTTTAAGTACCACATATTGAATGCCTTCTCTGTACCTGGCATTTTGTACATGTTCTCATCTGGTCTTCACCACAATCTTGTGATGGGGTGATCATTGCTCCATTTTCACAGATGAAGGTATCAAAGTTCAGAGAGGGCACATAATTTGCCCATTACCGTAAGTCTGTTAAGTGGCAGAAGCAGATTCAAATATAAGTCTGAATCCAAGATGACTCCAAAGTCTGTGTCCTCTGCATATGTTACCTTATAAGACACTAATATTACTTTTAATAATATCACCCTTTGTAAGTTATCCCACAGGAAATACCTAAGAGTAAATAATGCTAACACCTCCTCCCCCGGCAAAACTAAGAAATGGAACTATTTTATGAACAACATAGTAAAAATGTAATATGTAAATAGATACAACCAAGACATCAGATTGTTTCTACTAGAAAAGTCTGATTCATTAGTACAGGAAGTCCTGATTAGCACTGTGTGATTAGCACTGTTAAAGCCTCCTTAAAATAAATCTATTTAAAACAGGGACTAAATTTCAGAGCAATTGGTGAAAAGTGGACTTTATTTGAAAATAAAACTCAATGTTATTAAAATACATTTAGTCTATCTTTTATGGAACAAAATTTATGTTTTAAGTCCAACTGTGTGCTAATTATGGAATGAATAAACAATAAACTAAGAAGATTATTGTTTGCTTATTTTTTTTTTTTAACAAATGTGAAGCACCTTACAACATGCTCTATTTCATATTTGACTTTTATGCCATAATCAAAAAGAGGGTTGTTTGGTAAAAATGTTTGAGGGCTTCATCAGTTTTCCCAGGGGTCTCATTTGTTTTTTTAATTTTCAAAGTATTGTCTTCTCTTCTTCTGAAGCATCAATATAGTCCTCATCCCTGTTGATTTTACTTTCACTTGTTTCTTTAACTCTATAGACCCTCATTTGCCAGTTGCTTTACCAACTTCACTCTCATTGATACCATGAAACCTTACACCTTTTGCAAGATTTGCAATTTCACTTTGCAATAGAACTGAATTTATTTGCATTGGATTATAAATGTTTACCACCATGGGGAGTGGAGGAGGGGAGTCTAATGTTTAAAAGATGTTTGAACGGTAACTAATTTGTAAATGGTCATATCATTAATAAATATTTTCATCTACTTATGACTTTTGCTTCCCTTCACAATCTCACTACAGTGAAAGAAGTGTGAACTTAGGGAGCATGCTTTGATGATATCACAGAAAACAAGCATGTCAGAGAGGTGGAGGTTAGTAAACAAGACTGGGAGACACAATTTGAATCTGGCAGAAAAAGTATGTGGCCATATGTGTCATTCAATGAATGATGTACATATGTACATATAACCAGAGAGTTGTTTCATGCTTGAAAAAAAAAAAAAAAGGCACCTTCATCAGGCCTCTCATGTCCTGGATAAAATATTCCTCGAGGATAGACAGCTCCTTTTGTTTTCATTCTGTACTCACTTTCTGCTCATAATTTGGTTTCCCACTTGTTCTGCCTGCAGGGAAAGAATGTACTGGCTACCACCACAGGAGCCTGGTGCTCATTGTGACAATTTTGGTTGTTTTGTCAATACAAAGACATTTTAGTTATAATTGTATTTTTTGTGAGTACAGTTAGCATGGGTCTGGCTCCCTGAATGTGTTCAATATGGAGACTCTGACATGTTGAGGTTTCTGGACATGATGGAAAGAAAGAAAGAAAAGAAAAGAGAAAAAGGAAGGAAGGAAGAAAGAGAGATCTTTGTCTTAATGAATTAACCAAAAACTGTTGGCAGGTAGTTTACTGATCTCCAGAAAACATGCCAATCTTGGTGTTGGCTTTTCAGAATTCTTTAGGTATATTATAGCTTAATAAAAACAAAATGTTTGTTTTTAATGAAATGTTAAAGCCAACCCTGAATGTTGAATTCTTCATCGTATTGGGTTATACCAACAGGGTAAAGAGGGGACCTAAGATGCATTGCTGGTGGTGGGCATGTTGCTCTGACTCAAGTGGTCTATTGCTTAACAAAAATTGACTTACCGTAGTGATAAAGGTAAGGAAATCAAAAATTTCTTTAAAAGTTTACTGTCAAGAATGTCCTGCCCAGAGTTTAGAATTGGACATTTAATGTTATTATGACCTATAGTACATAATTCCTGTGGAGATTAATATCTGTAGTCACTTTCCCAGCTTGAGCTACCAGCACTTAGAAGTGTCAATATCCGGGGCACCTGGGTGGCTCAGTCGTTAAGTGTCTGCCTTTGGCTCAGGTCATGATAACAGGGTCCTGGGACTGAGCCCCATATCAGGCTCCCTGCTTAAAGGGAAGCCTGCTTCTCCCTCTCCCACTCGCCCTGCTTGTGTCCCCTCTCTCACTGTCTCTCTCTCTCTGTCAAATAAATAAATAAAATCTTTATTAAAAAAAAGTGTCAGTATCCTTTAATGAAGAACAAAATCAATTCAATCAGCTATTCAACATATATTATGCAAAACATTCATTCATATATATTATGCAAAACATTTGGTCATTTAACATTATGCAAGAGTGCATACATTGAAAACAGCAGTATAAACAAAGACACATTACCAATGTTAGTAGTAGTATATCTCAGAAGTTTGAAAAGGCATTGGAAATATCTAGTCCAACCTTCACAGACCCACTGCTTCCTTCTGCAACATTCCTTCCAGGAGATGCCCAATTGCTCCAATGATGGGGAAATCCCAGCAGGTACTGGGATAAACCACTGTGACTGACCCTAGCTCATTTTCCTCATCTAAGAATAGCTTCACAAGGTACTCAGGGGGTTCTGGACAAAGATTTTGGGAAAGAAGCCAGCAGAAGTTGAGAAAAGATTTTTAAATAAAAAGAATTCCTTTGGCTATGTAATGATAGAAATGCCAAGATAGTTGTGAAGCTAGTGAGAAATTAAGTTGCTAATGTTTTAGGGATTATTACCCTTTGCAGCATGTGAGGCACAGTTTGTAGAATTGTGTGATATTTCATCCTGAGTATTTTTTTGTTGTTGGGACATGTTGAATTAGCCCAGCTTTGCTATTAATATATTATATATCACTGTCAATGTTTTATCAGAATATTATCATTTTTCTTTTAAACATGCCGTTTCCAAAGGGTCTGGTACACACTTAATGGGATTTAACAGCAGAATGCATCTCAGATTTTGTAATGGAAATCAATGGGAAAATAGGATAGATTTGGTAGAAAGTCTCTGTGCCACAAACTTTGCTGACAGTGACCATTCCTTTAAGTGAGAGATCCCTATTCCACAAGTGCCCAATGATGAGTTTTTATGTGTATGATAGATCTGGGTAGTTGGGAAGATTAATAATGTCAGCAGCAGCAGTTTTTTTGCTGACTGGTTGCTCATTTGAATGGTTAGAAGAGTCCACTGAGTCACAGTGTTTAATACTGGTTACTGCTCTTCTCAGGAGTGAGAAAGGCGAATGCCTGGCCTTCCATTTAGGCGATCTAAATGGGGGGTTGGGGGGTTTGCTTCAGTGTCCCCCACAGCTTCACATCCCCCTGCCAACTCTCAGCTCTCCCTACTGTTCTGCAAGACTCACAGACCGTTCTAAGCAAATGTGGTCATGTTTTACAAGGAGTCATTTCATCTTGGCCTCTCCCAGGCTGGGTCCCATATATGACATGCTCTTCTGCTTTGCTTCAGTTTTTGATCATTACTGGGGAAGGTAGGGCAATCCCACCGATGAAGGCAACGTAAGTCTGAGAGGTTCACTCCCTCCACCCAACGTGTCCAAATGTGAAATTCTACCCAGCTCTCTTTGTGCCACACATTAATCTGTCCTTTGCTTTTCTGCAATATCGATTCTTGAGTGGTGAAGTTTGTCTGTGTTAAACTGATCTTGAGTGTATTTGTCCTTTCCACATGTTCATGTACATTGGTGCCCTTTTGAGATGAGACATTTCCAAGGAATATTTGTCTGATCACCCTACAGAGAATCTAGTATCTGTTATAGTACACATAAACTTTTTAAAGCCCAACTTAAAAGAGATCACATAAAATGTTTTTAGTAAAATTTAAAAATAATATTACTCTTTCTCCAGTATTGTTTGGACACTGTATTGTTTGTCCTGGCTTCTGTTAGGTTAGCCCAAATAGGAGGAAATAGCATTACCTCAAATGATGTCAAATGTGGTTAAAGGAAAATAGAAGATCTAAGGCACTTAGCAAAAAAGTGTCTGTAATTAAAATTACCAACATCTACATGAAGTACATGAGAGACATTGTCAAAGAACCCACTTCACAGAGTGATTTGGAGATAGTGTGTGTATATATATATATACATATATATATATTTTTTAAGATTTATTTATTTATTTAAGAGACAGAGAGAGAGAGAGAGCACACGAGGGGTGAGGGAAGAGCAGAGGGAGAAGGACAAGCAAACTCCATGCTGAGCGCGGAGCCCAACACAGGGCTCAATCCCACAACCCTGAGATCATGACCTGAGCTGAAACCAAGAGTCAGACGCTTAACCAACTGAGCCACCCAGGTGCCCCAGAGATAATATATTTTTTAAAATAAGGTACTATCAGGGAACAGTGGCTATTACATTCGTTACATTTAAGAGAGACTGTAATCTTGAATATTGTAACATTTCACAAAGTGATGTAATAACAGACTTTTCAGGGAACTAGTAACAACTTTAACAAAGGAAAGCTGGAGAACAAGAATTTGTTAAATTTCAGTTTCTTCCACACTAACCTGGAATAAAGAATGTCCTGATGCTAAATGGCCTTTAAAGATCACCTAGGCAGAATAGAAAGAGATCTATGTTAGCGACTTGAAAGTAAGTATTTGGCAACCCTGAATTTCCTCTTTCTGTTTTGTTTTTACCATAGCGACCTTCTGACCTATAATTTGGTCTTCTGAGTGGACTTACTTATACGAGATTGCCTTTTGTAAACAATGTAGTGTCTATTTTTATTTATCTACATACTTTATTATGTTTCTATTTTCAGAGCGGAAGTATGAATAAAGACAATAAAACATGAGAATGATAATACAGAAAACTATTAGCATTAACTAAAAGGCAGAAGTAAAGTACTAAAGGAAGAGGGAAGAAGAAACATAATAAGGATCCATTATCATTCCAGTTGTGTCTGCTATTAAACACTGATCAAGCTATGTTTTTACTTATAAATTGTTTCCTTGTAAATTTGCCTCATGTGAACCCATACCCCTACCCTAGAGCACAGAGTCTCACCTCTGTGAAGTAAACTATTTGGTATATAAGCTGGTAAAACTGAGCTTCATATTTTTCAATTCTGGTGACTCCACTAAAATGCCCAGGTAGTCTTATTTAAAGCCATATAATTTCATTTACTCAACAATTATTGAGCACCTGTTCTGTCAAACACTGTGCTGGGGGCTGGGCCTCTAAGGATGAATGAGATATGATTCTTACCCTTCTAGAACTGACATGTTAAATGAAGAGAGATATAAATAAAAAATAATATGGGTAATATGGCCAGACTAGATTATTGGGACAGACTTCCTCTACATAAAGATAACCAAAATTCTAGGACATAAGCATTGATGAGCTGACAAGATAATAAAGAATCATTAGGCTGGATAAAGAAGATGTGGTATATATATACAATGGAATATTATGCAGCCATCAAAAGGAATGAGATCTTGCCATTTGCAACGACGTGGATGGAACTGGAGGGTGTTATGCTGAGCAAAATAAGTCAATCAGAGAAAGACATGTATCATATGACCTCACTGATATGAGGAATTCTTAATCTCAGGAAACAAACTGAGGGTTGCTGGAGTGGAGGGTGGGGTGGGAGGGATGGGGTGGCTGGGTGATAGACACTGGGGAGGGTATGTGCTATGGTGAGCACTGTGAATTGTGCAAGAGTGTTGAATCACAAATCTGTACCTCTGAAACAAATAAGGCAATACATGTTAAAAAAAAAAAAAAGAAGATAGCAGGAGGGGAAGAATGAAGGGGGGGAAATCAGAGGGGGAGACAAACCATGAGAGACGATGGACTCTGAAAAACAAACTGAGGGTTCTAGAGGGGAGGGGGGTGGGAGGATGGGTTAGCCTGGTGATGGGTATTAAAGAGGGCACGTTCTGCATGGAGCACTGGGTGTTACGCACAAACAATGAATCATGGAACACTACATCAAAAACTAATGATGTAATGTATGGTGATTAACATAACAATAAAAAAATTTTAAAAATTTAAAAAAATAAAGAATCACTAGGCTAAAATCTAAATGAAAGTGAGATTCAACATTGCTTCTGGCCAGAGCACTCTTAAGCTCAATATTCCCAGCCCTGGCTGTGTATTAGAAAGAGCTTAAAAAATACCATTGAGTGGTATGGCTTCCAGAAAATGTGTACTAGCTGGTATTAGATAAACACCAATCCCCACCCCCCCCAACCTCCAAGAGCAACTAGATTGGAGCAAAAATTACATGATGAAGGTATTGGAGAAGTAACAATGGAGCAAGAACTCACCAAGCCTAGATCCTGAAAAGAAAAGGAAGCCAAAGAGATAAGCCCCCAAATCAGCATGGTTTTATCCCACTGCAGTGATTACCTAAGAGAAAGTTGAGCTAGGAAGCTGAGCAGAAAATACAGTGAAAAGGAAGGTGAGCAAAGGTTTTGGTAAATTCAAAAGGCTGGGGGTATAAATATAAGAGTTTACAGTTGGCCAAGAGGTTGAAGGGATGTGAGGGTCAGAAAAAGACTATCCCTTACCAGGACTGAAGTCTGACTTTGAGCTATAACAATTTTTTATACTCAATGTCCAGCACTCATTTAAAAACATAAAAAGATAAAAATTCCTCAAAACCAAGAATTAAAAAATATAATAAAAACAGGCCCATGGGAAATCTAGATACTATTAGACATGCACTTTGGAACAACTGTCATTAAACAAGAAATTAAATGACAAGAAGTAGAATTTCAGCCTAGAATCAGAGGCTATAACAAAAAATAAAACTCTGGAACAAAAATCACAATAATTGGAAATAAAAATTTAATGGAAGTGTTTGTGATGGCTAATTTTATGTTTCAACTTGACTGGATCACATTGTACCCAGATATTTGGCTAAACATTATTTCTGAATGTGTCTGTGAAGGTGTTTCAGGATGAGGTTAGCATTTGAATTGGTGGACTCAGTAAGCAGTTTGCCCTCCCCAGTGTGGATGAGTACCATCCAATCCCATGGGCACCATCCAATCCCTTGAGGGGCCAAGAACAGAAAGGTGGAAGAAGGAAGAATGTGGCCCTTTCTGCCTGACTGCTTGAGCTGGGACATTGATCCAGCCTGGAATCTACATCATTGGTTTCCCTGGATCTCAGGCCTTTGGACGTGAACTGAATTACACTACTGACTTTCCTGGGTCTCTGCTTGCAGATGACAGATTGTGGGACTTGTCAGCCTTCATAATTGTGTGAGCCAATTCTTTATAATAAATTTCTTCATATACAGCTCCTATTGATATCTATATATCCTACTGGTTCTGTTTCTCTAGAGAACCCTGACTAATACAGAGTTTAACAATAGATTAGACACAGGTGAGGTAATTGGAAGTTGGTAAGCAGGAAATATTCAGGCAAAAGCATAGGGAGGCAAAAGATAGTGAAAAGGAAAAAGAGTGCTAAGGCAAATGGGGCAAGGTGAAACGTTCTCCCATCTACATCACTGGTTTCCATAAAAGAGGAAAGAAAGATTGGGAGACAAGTAACATGAGTGCTTAATGACTGAGAATTTTCCAAAATTGAACAAAAAAACATCTAAAGCCATGGACTACAAAGAGCTATAGACCCCCTCTGAAGATGGATAAATACAACTAAACTATTGCTAAGAGATTCACAGGAAAACTGCTATCAAAGAGAAAATCTGAAAAGCACTTAGGTAAAAGAAACTTTACTTTCAAGAGTACAAAGATAAGACTTCATTCTTCACTCTCAATGGAAGCATTGGAAGAAAAGACAATGGAATGACATACTCAAAGTCCTACAAGAAAATAACTGCCAATTTAGATTTCTATACCTGGTGAAAATAGGAAATATCCTCCAAAAATTGTTGGGGGCAGATCTACTCTAAAGTAATACTAAGGACAGTTCTTCATCACAAGGATAACATACCAGATGAAGGTATGATGATGGGTGGGGGAAGGATGGAATGTAAATGATTGTATAAAACAATAATAATAAGGTCTATGAAGTTTTAAATTATATGAAACTAAAATAGCACAAAAGTAGGGAAGCAAATGGAGTTTAAAAAGTCTAATACCCTTGCATTGTCCCAGGGCATAGAAAAAGTACTAATGTGTATTAGACTTTAACAAATCAAAGAGAAATGTTATAATTTCTAAAGTAACCTAAAAAAATAATATAAGAATTTTAAATTTTAAATAACAAGCTAATAAAAAGGAAGAAATAAAATGATTAATCTAGGAAAGGAGACCAAAAGAAATAAGGTAAGTAGTAATAATAGAAAATAAATAGTAAGATGGCATATTTAAATCCCAAATTTTCAATTATTTCAATCATTGCAAATAGACTAAAATATCCAATTAAAAGACAGTGTGTAACTAAATAAAAAACAAAACTCAAATACAATGAAATTTCTATTTTTGTAGTTTGGAAATGGTCTAATATTGACAGTTTTAAGTACTGTTATCAGAAATGGACACTATTTATAAAAGATACTAAACATAGGAGAGGAAGGTTGAGAATGAAAGGAATAAAAAAGATAAATCATGCAAATTTAACTAAAACAAGGTTGTCTTAGCTCTAAGAATATTCAACAAATCAGATTTTAGGTTAGTAAACAAAGTAGATATAGAAAGGTATTTTATAATACAATAGTCTACTAAAAGATACAATATTTCTAGATCTATTGATACAGACTCAAAATGATAAAGTAAACTGGAAGAAGTAGAGGAGAAGTAGAAAAATCTACAATCATACTGATAGAGTTTAATTTTTTTTTTTTGGTAATTATCAAACAAACAGACAAAAACCAGTAAAGATATAAAAGATTTGAGCACAAAGATGTCTGTCTACCTAATTATCAAATATAGAACCTGGCACATAATGCTCATAGAAAACATTTTCAACTGCATGCAGAAAACTTACCAAAATAGACCATAAATTGTGCCATATACAAGTCTCAGCAAATTCCAGAGTGAAAACTATACAGAATAGATTATCTCACCACAGTGAGATTTAAGCCAGAAATGAATAACAAAAAGATAACTGTAGAGTCCCCATGTATTTGGAAATTAAGAAATATACTACTAAATAGCCTATGAGTTAAATACAATATCACAGAAAAGAAATTTTAATATATTTGGAACTACTTAAAAATGATATCTAGACAGATATGCAAGCAAGCATAGTAAAATGCAAATGGTAGAATCTGGATGGTGAGTATATGGCTATTCACTGGAAAAATTTTGTTACTTTCAGCTCAAATTTCCTTTGTGTCAAAAATGTTTTTAGGCTCTTGATTTTGTAGTGTAACTCCTACAATTACAAGTCACCTACAAATTGGATAGGCCTGATATTAACAGCTAAAGTACATAAAGATTCCTAGGTACCAGGCCCGTTCTGAGTGTTTGCATGTATTAGATCATGCTCACAACAACCCTCTGAGTTAGGTACCAATCATATACCCATTATACATATTTAAAAACTGAGGCTCAGAGAGGTGAAGCTGTGGGCCACACAGCTTCTAGGTGTGATCTGAATCCAAAGCCTGCATGCTTAGTCATTACCCTACGCTTTGCCCCCTCAAATCTCTGAGGACAATTTATACAGACAAGACTAAAATGCTGAACCCTTTTAGACTATCCTCCAAGTTGAGCCTCCATTAGAGGGAACTATAAAGTCATGGACTATTTATCATACATTTTTAGCTTGTCACCTTGTCTATGAGGATACCATGAAAGCTTTCACTGGCTACTTTGGATATACCATGTCCATAACCCCTTTGCCTCTGACTAGGTCATCCCTCAAACAGTGATATTGTGCTATTTTGGCCTGACTCCACCTTGGGGCACAGATGCTGGTTTCTGGGGATAGTGGTTTCCCTTTTGGGAAACTTGGAAGCCATTAGTTTAATAATTTATTCTAGAACTTTGCTAAGAAATGATGTCAGGAATGAAAATATAATCTGGGGTGACTGGGTGGCACAGTTGATTAAGTGTCTGACTCTTGGTTTCAGTTCAGGTCATGATCTCAGAGTTGTGAGACTGAGCCCCAAGTTGGGCTCCACACTGAGCATGGACTCTGCTTGAGACTCTTCCTCCCTCTCCCTCTGGCCCTCCTCCACTGCTCTCTCTAAAATAAATAATAAACGATTTTTAAAAAGGAATAAAAATATAATCTGACCCAGGAGGGGATTTTGGTGCGTTCCCAAATAGATTGTTATAAGAATACCCATGTTACTAAGAAAAAAAGGATTCTTAGCTATGGGTCTACCTCCTGGGTAACCCTAACATTGCTTTATAAATTTAATTAATTTTTGAATAACATATCTCACTCTGTTCTAATGCCTTCTAAATAAGTCTACACTACTTGTTTGTAATTGCCCTGATTATATGTCTCTCTTTCCAACTTCTACACATTCTTTTAGAAGCTGGGCTTATTGAAGATATCCCCAAGAGAGTCAGGGCAGAATCTTTAGATTCTTTACATGATTTTCTCAGTAGAGTCATTCATCAATATACTGTCAGAATTTCAGTTTTGAAAGTGTCCTACTCCTCTTGGGTTCAGCTTCCCTTTCAGTGATACCGACCTTGCTACTAAAAGTGTGGTCCTGGGGCTGCCTGGGTGGCTCAGTTAGTTAAGCATCTAACTCCTGATTTCTCCTCAGGTTATGATCTCAGGGTTGTGAGATTGAGCCCCGAGTTGGGCTCCCGTCGGGCTCTGCACTCAGAGTGGAGTCTGCTTGTCCTTCTCCCTCTGCTCCTCCCCCCCTGCTCTCTCTCTCTCTCTCAAATAAATAAATAAATAAATAAAATCTTTTTTAAAAAAAATAATAAACTAAAAGTGTGGTCCTTGGGCCAGTAGCACTTACATAGCTGAGGCTTGTTGGAATTGCACATTGGCAAACCACACCCCAGACCTACTGAATTGCAATATGCATTTTAACAAAATGCCCATGCGATCTGTGTACACGCAAAGTTTAAGAAGCATTGTTATAGGCCAAGGGCTCATGTCCTCTCTTTTTTGAACTTGTTGTAAATGGCTTCCTAAAGCCTGCAGCCATTTCCCTCTGGCCACACCCACCTACCTTGCTCCTATTTACTCTGAGAGCATGGGCTTGTCTCCTGCGCTGGCGCTTCCACTTTATCATCTGGTGCCTTCTTGTTGGTAAGATGTAGATTCAGAGGAACTGCTGTTCCCCTTTCACTTCCCCTAAGTTCTAAGAGAAGTCTATTTCGTTCAAACTTTCCTTCATTTCCAAGATGCAGAAGCTGAAATATCTCCTCCTTAATCATCTTTTCACATCTGAATAGACAAATGTACATTCAAATACATTTTCATCTCTGCTATTGTACTTGGTCCTCACAGCAGTTCAATGACGTAGCTAGTCTTAAAATGTTCAGAGCAGAGCTTATTATTCCCATTTGTCAGATAAGAAAGCTGAGGCTTAGAGGTTAAAGCAACTTTTCTGAAACCATATAGCAAGTAGTGGCAACATCACTGCTGGTATCCAGACTCCTTTTTTTCAACTGCACAGTTATATCTCCAAAGTATTGCTCCAAACATCTGAGCAGTGTTGGAGGGAGACCTACCCATCCTAGCACCACTTACCAAGCACAAACACTCTCTCCCCTGTGGAAAATGCTCTCGGTTATCCAGCCAACTCCTTTTTAAATTTGCTACCAGAAACCTAATGCTTCCATTAGAATATGTTCAGCTACCTGCATACTTGCTCCTTGTAGTTAGGGGATAGCCAAGGGCACAATTCTGGCAAGTGAGGTGGAAATGGAAGTTTTGTGGGCTGTATGAGTTTGCTGGGGCTGCCATAACAATGTGCCATAAGCGATGGCTTAAACAACAGAAATGTATTGTCTTACAGCTCGGGAGGCTAGAAGTCTGAAATCAAGGTGTGTGCAAGGTCTGTTCCTTCCAAGCGCTATGAAGGAAAGATCTGCTCCCAGCATCTCTCCTTGACTTGTAGATGAGCGTGCCCCATTCACAAGGTGTTCTCCTGTCTGCACATTTCTGTGTCCAAATTTTGCCTTTTCATAAAGACACCAGTCATATTGGGGTAGGACCCACACCAGTGGCCCCATTTTAACTTGATTACCTCTGTAAAGATCCCATCTCCAAGTAACATCACATTCTGAGGTCCTGGGGGTTAATACTCCAGCATATTCTTGGAGGGGTGGGGAGACACAATTCAACCCATAATATGGGAGGAGTATGTGTTTTGGGGGGTGCTTTTGCTTTCCTCACAAGAGGACAGTCACGGTGTGATGTCCTCCCACTGTCCTTCCTTTCTGCTTTATATTCTGCCTCCATAGCTGGAGCTGCTCAGCCTTATTGGGATTAGGAGAGAAAGACCAAGAGAGCTAAGGAGTTGAACCAACATGAAGAACTGCCTGACTCTTCATGTCTATTACATGAGGAAAATTATCACCTTTGCTAAAAGTCGTTGCAGTGAGGTTTCCCGTGACACATTCTTAATATATTTTGCTATTCTCAAATAACTGGCTTTATAAGATTTTATCAAATTATACAGTAATCCAGAGTAAAAGAGCTAGTTATTATCAGGCTATGTTTACAAATGATTTAGATTGAGAAAGGGGTTGAAGGAACTGAATAATGAAAGTACCATACCTTGACAGACATTCTGAATACAATGTCTACGAAAAATAAGTAAGTTGGAGGGTGTCCACCAATGTCCTTCAAACTCCCCTTTGTTGCTAGTTCTTGAAGGTGACTGGTATCTTCCATCCCCCAATGTTGTTCTTGACAAGCCAATAAAAAAAGATCCTGCTTGCTATTCTTAGTATTTATACCAAGGCTCTGGTGTGAGAGAATGAGGTCATGACTTGTTACCCTCAACAGCAGAAATTTTAGTAATTCCCTCCATGTAGTTCTTTGACGACTGCACATGAGATCATCTCTGCAGTTACAATTTACAGTCTTAAATGCACTTCTGTTCCCTTTCACATGCTGTGCCCTGTAATGATCTCTTTTGGGATTCCTTGGAGAGCCAAAGGAGTCTGACAACAAGTGGCGGTCGTGACTCCAGATATTGTAAGTAAGAAGGCAAGTGCCAGGGAGAAACAAGCAGTCGCCAATGAGCCAGGCAGGATGTCCTCTGTACAGGACAGGGACTCGGGTAAGACAGGAGAGGCATCTCACAAGCAAAATTTAAGGAGGCACTCACTTTCAGCACTACGCGGAACACGGCCAGCACCTCTTAATGGTCACCCTGGGCATTTCTCCTGCCTTCAATTAAGAATTATCTCCAAGGAACACTCTTACGTTTTATTACTTTCAGTGGGATCGCTATACTCCTAAGAACACATTCACAGAAAAAAAAAGAGACTCTTTCTCCCTCATATCCAGGCATTTAATTTTTTACAGTGATAATTCAAACGAGCAAGTATCTATGTACTGAAACTCTAAAGGTATTATACATATGTTATCTGTAATACTAAGAAATTCTGCAGCGTAGGCACCATCCAGATCCCACTTTGTAGCTGAGACCAAGAGAGATTCAATGACTGGCCCCTGGCCCCACAGAAGACAGGACCACACTAACAGGGGTCTACCTTGTTCCACTCCCACACCTGCTGCTTGCACCCTGCCCTCCCTTCAGGCCTGAAAATCCCTGCTTTCTCGGTTTTTCTTATTTTAATTCCCTCAATCACCACAAATTCTACTTCTTCATCTCCTGGTCAGATTTCTCTTACTTAACTAAAAGATATCATTATTGCTTTGCTTTTGCGGTTTCTTTCTCTTTTCCAGCTTAAAAAAAAAATTCATTGAGTTTGAGAGTAGATCAGTATGTCAAGTTTTCTCAAAACATTCTTTAAAGCCATTTTCTGACTTAAATGTCTAGAGGACAGAGCTAAATGGGGCCACCAGGTAAGAAAGCAGGACGACTCTACACACTTAGAGGGGACGAGGAGGGAGAAAATGGAAAGGAAAAATCTTATTAGGTTTTGTAGGTCAGGGAAATCCTTTCTAGCCTGGATTTTTAAACCTTCTGAATTTTAATTGAAAGTATTTCTCCAGGGTATTTACTTTAACATGACTGTGCACTCTCAAAAAAATATTCCCTATTCATATTAGAAAAATATTACAAATTCCAGGAAGACAAGATTGCATTAGAAGGAAGAATTTGATGATGTGCCCTTTCTGCTTCGGACAGTAACCATGAAATTGCTGGCAACTACAAAAGCTGCCAGACTTCTATTGAGCATGTCTGCTGGGAAAATTCTAAAGCTCATGGGTATGATACATGACTGCATGCTCTCACCTAGAAATCACCATTAATTCTTACAAGTGGGCAGTATCCCTTTCAAAATTTATGACAATCCGCACCCAGAAAATGCCCCCAAATTAGAAAGTAAAAGATTGATTTTAACATATCTGGGGGCTATCGTAGAAAGGTATCAAAATTAATGAACAAAACTTGGAGTCATACTGATTTCCAGTTTTGGCCTCAAATGCAAAATACTGTTATTCTCTGTACAGTTCACACACACAGAGACTCTCTCTCTTTCTCTCTCTCTCAAAGATAGAAATTCTCAATTGTTTTCTTATAACAAATGGAAAGTCAAGTGATAGCCAAATGTCACTACTCATCTTTCCTTAACTCAAGTATACATCTTTACCCAAACCAGAAATTACTCTATTCTCTTTCTTTCTGCAAATAGACATATTACAACAACTATCATTGTTAGTAGTAATTCAGGTTATAATAATAAGTTTGTTTAAATAGAGCTTTTTGTATTTCTGGCTCAATATATTTTTTAATATTGTATCTTTTCATCTTCATTATGTTCCTATAAAGGAGGTTACTTGTCATTTCTGATTTATAGATGTAAAAATTCTGGCACTGAAAAGCAAGATGACAAAATGCGAGGTCAAACAGTCATGAGAAATTGGTCCTTCAACTCGCTTCCTAGATTCAAATTACTTAGTTCTCTTTAAAGACAGAAAATGGAGTATAGTAATATGGAAGAAAGAATTTTCGATGGAAAGAGTGCTTCATCATAAGAATACATTTGCAAACCAGGGATCTTCCTTTCCAAATGCCTTTAAACATAGTACACAAGACTGCGTATTTAGATGGTTTCAAAGCTGACCCACCTGAGTCAGGGAATTTACCAGCCAACATTTTAAGGACTCTGAGTAGAATTCTTATGATGCTATGACTAAGCGACATGCCCTGACTGCTTCATCTGCCTCTTACTCACATTTTCTCAACACTTTGCTTAGTAGGAATCACTTTGGCCCCTCTTAGAAACATACTTTCCCACAGTACTTCAGAGTTTTTGCCACAACTCTGCTGCAATGTCCCCACTTGACACTGTGCTCCCTGCTGTGGGGTTAGAGGCAAAGTTTCCCTTCCCCAGGACTCCAAGCTGGAAGTGGTCTACACACTAATGAAGGATGCACAATATGTCTGTTGCTCGTCCATCCGTTCCAATTTACTGCCTTGGGTAGAGGTGTCCCTTCTCTCCAGTTTGCTGCTTGATTCATTGGAATCAACTCCCTCCACACCTCCAACTTTGGTTCTGTTCTGCAAGTCTCAGGGATCTTTGCAGTCACAGGAGGCTCAGAGATAATATACGGGCATGGCCATGACCTCCACTGTCAGCATTTAGAATATGGGATGACTCAGCCCAGCCATGAAATGAGAAGGTGGAGGGGGCTGGAGACTCGAGGGCAGCCATCCACTATGTGCAATGTGGAAGACAGCTAACCACTCACCTTAGCAGTGCCTGGGTAGAAGTGGCACAAATCAATCTAATACACAGGCTCTCTGGGTTCTAGTTTTACTTAGACACATATTCTTTGCTTCAATTTTCACACTGAGACCTAATAACATTTTTTCTAGTAATGACCATGCACTGGATACACGTTCCCTGCTTTTACTATTGGATAGTTATTGCTTTCTGGTCTAGCATCCTGAGTCGCCTGCTTTGGTAACCCTACTCTGGTTTTCCTCTGAGCTTCAGGATGCTGTCGATCCTCTCTCAGCTCTAGGAGTGAAACGTGTGCACTAAGCCTGGCCCATCAGCATTTCATATTTCCCTGGATTATGTGGATGATTCAGGGGTAAACAGCCAATCAAAGCGAATCTCAGGACTTTACCTAAAGAGACTTGTTCTAGCTCTGTCGATCTGAGTGTTGGGAGCCTAAGCCACCAAGACACACCATATAGAATCTAAGAAGGAGCCAGCCCAAAGGAAGAAATAAAGCAGAGCCAAAAAAATGGAAGCTAGTGGCTTCGTTGAGGACTGAATCTCGCTGATCTGAAGCTGTACCTATTCTTACAAATTTAGTAATCAAATCCTTTTTTTAGCTTAAGCCCATTTGAGTTGAGTCTTCTGTCACAATTTCAATAAAAAATGCACTAACTGGCACATTATCTCATTTTTTTTCTCACTGCTTATATTTGCATAAACACTGGCTGAGCTAATACATAATATTGTTGTAAACAGCAAATGAGCTAATGCATATAAAGGAAATTTCAAGAGTATAAACAGAAATACGAAAGCATAAAAGATTATTGTTGATCTACCATAACGGTACCCTCCTCTTGCCATTTTCTCTCTTCAACCACAATATTTAAAATCTGATTCCTGTGAAGAAATTGTACAAACTGATTGATGAAAGAAGTCCTAACTCATTAAAGGTTATTTGGCTGGATTTTTCTTCCATTCCTTTTGGAACTGAGCTCAGCACAACATAAAACCAAGTGAACAAGCCTCTCATCCTAAACTCCTTTCACTCTCTTACTCCCCACCTCATGCACCAAGTCTGTCAAATGCTTCCTTAATGTCTACGTAGTCCATTCAGCTCTTGCCACATCTATTACCACTATCTTAAACCAGATCTTCATTATTCCTTGCATGACTTGTTGAAATTAGATTGTGGTGTACATGTCCAAGGAAGGAAACACAGGAGGAGTTTTAGGTTTTGTTGTAATATTGATTATACACTTGATGCATGACCACCAAACTTAGTGGTCCAAAACAACAGTAACATTTATTATTTCACACTGTTCCTATGGTGCAATGTTCAAGAATGGCCTAGCTAGATGGTTCTGATTCAGGGTCTCTCATGAGGTGTCTGTCAAGATGTTGGCTGGGGCTGCAGTAGTCTGAAGGCATGACTGGGGCTGGAGATTTGCTACCAGTTTGGCTCACTCAGAGTAAGTTAGTGCTGGTTGTTGGTAGGGGGAGGCATCTTCCATGCCACATGGTCCTCTCCATAGGGTTGTTGAGTGTCCTCATGACATAGCAGCAGGCTTCCCCTGGAGCAAATGATCCAAGAGAGAGCAATAAAGAAGTCACAATTTTATAAGTAAGCCTTGAAATGCACACTTCATCATTTCCACAATGTTGTCTTGGTTACACAGATCAGCCCTATCTAATGTGGGAAGAAATACAACAGGGCATAAAAACCAAGAGGCAGGGATCATGGAGGGAGGTGTCATCCTGCCAGCTGGCTATCACAACTGGGGACAGTGAAGGCTTCAGTCTGGGATGTTCAGGTGTGAACATAAGTATTTATATAGTATCAAGGTGGGTGGAGATAGACAGCAGAGAGGTGAATTTGTGAATTGTGATGCAGAAGAGAGATGTGCCCTGGGTGTCATCAGCACAAAGATGGCAGCTGAAGATATGGGAGTGAATATCACCCAGACGGAATGAGAAAAACACAAAGAACAAAACCACCAATATCTGAGGATGGACAGAGAATGAAGAGGTTTCACAGAAGACTAAGAAAAATTAACTAGAAAGGTGGAAAAAGCCAAGATAGAGCAATATCGTCAAAACCAAGTGAGTTTCAAGGAAGGAATATCTCTAACTTCCCAGTGAAATCTAGAATTCTATGATCCCATTGATAGTTTTTTTTTATTTTATTATGTTATGTTAGTCACTATACAATACATCATTAGTTTTTGATGTAGTGTTCCATGACTCATTGTTTGTGTATAACACCCAGTGCTCCATGCAATACATGCCCTCCTTAATACCCATCACTGGGCTAACGCATCCCCCCACCCCCTGCCTCTCTAAAACCCTTAGTTTGTTTCTCAGAGTCCATAGTCTCTCATGGTTCATCTCCCCCTCTGATTTCCCCCTCTTTATTTTTCCCTTCCTTCTCCTAATGTCTTCCATTCTATTCCTTATGTTCCATAAATAAGTGAAACCATAGGATAATTGACTTTCTCTGCTTGACTTATTTCACTTAGCATAATCTCCTCCAGTCCCACCCATGTTGATGTAAAAGTTGGGTATTCCTCCTTTCTGATGGCTGAGTAATATTCCATTGTATATATGGACCACATCTTCTTTATCCATTCATCTGTTGAAGGGCATCTCGCCTCTTTCCACAGTTCGGCTATTGCAGACATTGCTGCTATGAACATTGGGGTGCATATGGCACTTCTTTTCACCCATTGACAGTTCTAATGATATTGGGTTTGCTGAGGGACTGATATACTCGAAATAGAATGAGAAAAGTCCAAAAGTCTTTGGAAGTTGATATCTAATAGATTAGTTAAATTTCTCATTGTCTGAATTATCTTGTTTCATTTTTGGTGGAGGTGATAAATTTTGTTCATTATGCTTTACAAGTTGAGTATTTTAGTTTTCTATACATTCTGTCCACATAGTTCCTCATATTCTTTCCTGGTGATTAAAAGAATATTCATCATTATCTGGAATATCAGACTTGGTTATAACCTCTTATATTCTCCTATCTCTTGAGGCAGCAATCATTCCATTATCTATGATTTCGAGGACTCCAGAATCTCTAGACAACCTCTCTGGTCTAAGACATCATGAGATACCATAGTTTGCAAAAATTCTGTCAGGCTTACGGTTTTTGGTTGGTTGGTTGGTGCTCTGCTCATCTATAGTCATCAGAATAAAGCTTTAGGAAACATACCTTTAATAGAAATATGAACTAATCATGAATATATTAGATGTTTTGTTTGTTTATTTTGCCTTTGAAAGCCTTCAGGTTGGATCTGTGTGGCTTAGATTTGTTTTGTTCTGTTTTGTTTAGAACTCTTTTAGTCAATCTATGATCTATTTATCCTGCACCTGACCAAATATATTTGCTCTGACCCATTTCATAAATAGGTGTTTGCTGTTTACTTTCCAGGGAGAAAAGTGCTTGGTCAGCCAAGGAAAACACTGCAGATGTTAACAAGAGAATCTTGTGCAGCAGCTTAGCAAACTAATTGCATTTTGACCCTCTTTTCTATATTCTGAAAAATTCAAATTCAGGTCCCTTCAAGTGGAATTGAATCAGGAGAAAATAAACCAAATTTATGTTGATTTGTAAATCACATTCTTCCCATGAAAATGAAACCTACAAATAAGATTAAAACTTGCACTCCTGAATACCTTATAAAAGTAATTGACAGTACTAACGTCTCCAATTTTCTTTTCTCACCATCTCTCATTATAGAAAAAGCACAGGAAACATTTCATTCATATCTGGAATGCAGCCACTTCTGGCATGGAAAGCAACAAACTTTATTTAAAAGCTACACAATAAAGCATTCCATAATAGTGAATAAAGATAGTCCAGGCCAAAGACAGATACTGCCCAGTGTGCATTTACCTGTAACTTACCTGGAATGCTGTTGGCATGATGAGCCAGCCATCACCTTGGGGAATGCCACTATTTGTGTGTTGAAGTTCATATGTTGAAGTCTCAATTCCCAGTGTCTCTGAATGACTGTATTTAGAGATAGGGCCTTTAAAGAGGTAAAATGAGAGATAAAATGAAGTCACTAGGGTGGACCCTCTTCACCTATGACTGGTATGTCCTTATATATGTCCTTATCAGAAGAGGAGATTAGGACACAGGTACACACAGAGTAAAGACAATGTGCAGACATAGGAAGAAGGTAGCCATCTACAAGCTTAGGAAAGAGGCCTCGGAAGAAAGCAACCTTAATGACACTTCGATCTCAGGTCTCCAGCCTCCAGAACTGCGGGAAAATAAATTTCTGATGTTTAAGCCACCCAGTCTGTGGTGCTTTGTGTGGCAGTCCTGGCAGACTGGTCCAGCCACAGGGTTAGGCACAAATGGCACTGCAGCCTGAATTTATAGGGGATTGCATCTCTGAATCCCAGAAATACAAGCTACCTTAGTCAGTGAGGCTCTCTCTGCTCTTGCCCCCTTCAGCCTACCACCCTCTACTCCTGAGTCTCAGCTCCATTCCCTCTTGGATCTAGTTATTTTTTTAAGCCACGTAGAGCATATTATCTAAACTAGCCCAAACCATAAGCAGCTAGAGAGCTATGTTTCTTTCAGCATGTGCACACACACATGCAAACACACTTCCCATGTTAATAACTAATAAATATTCCAGTAAGTGTTCTAATGGCCAACAAGAGGCAGATCCTTAGCAGCCGAGGTACTCTTGTAAATGAGCTACATGGGAGAAATTCCGAGTCCACTTACGTTATTCCCTTTCAGTCATATATTAAGACACAGGGATTTAATATGAATCTGTCAGGTATAGTCAAAAGCTTCTTCCAGACATTTTTCTTTTTTTGGTTTCTCAATTTAATTCAGAATATATATTTGGGAGAATGCCCACAAACATGAATTAAACATAGGAAGTGGAGACCATTAACATGCGAACTAAAATAAGTGCTATAAAACAATTTTTTAATCTGAATCAAATTACCCCAGTTAATGCAGAATGTTTATGGAATTTTTGCTCTTTAGGGCAACAGAGTTCTCTCTGGACCTCCCAACTTCTCTAGAAGGGAGGCGGCAGAAAGATGGGGGAGAGGAGCTGCAGTCTATAAATGGAGAGACAGAGGCTGGCTCCACTTCCATTGAATGCAGGGTCTCAGAGTCATGACCGGGCACTCCTATCTCTAAGACAATTTTAAACATGCACCCCCAAAGTACATCTTTTGATTCATTTCTTTGTAAGTGATATACTTGTACTATTGCATTCATACATTAGGTACATTGTAAAGCATAAACCAAAAATAGAGATTTGCAAAGGACGAGTTTAAAATTTGTTCTCTTGTCCTGGATCAGCCTGTCTTCTCTCTGTTTTGGAAACCACTGGATTATTGACTGCTGTGTGGGAGTGGGGGCCAGATCCTTGGGCTCCCTTCCACACATCTATTTGGTCATCCTGCCTCTCCCCAGTTTAAAAAAAGTAAGTACTTTAGTGTGTATGAAGGAGCGCATGCCATGCACTACTTATACTCAAGGCCACGGAATCATCTCTCTAGAAACTCCCTGCAGATAAGCCATTAAACACAAACATAAGGACTTTTTTCTTTTCTTTTGACTAGGCAATACCTATCCCCACAGAACCATTGGTCCAAATACTCAAGTTTAACTGGAAGTATGCTCTAAGGTATAGACATAGGTTGCACTTAACTACCGCAGTACAAGAAAATGATAAAGTTATGAGAATGAGCTCAGCATTAAATGTTTTGGTCTCTGTACCTCCTTGTAAGTGAACATAAATGTGTGGGACAAACTGGGGTAAAAGTCATCTTCCCACAACAGATGGGGAGCAAGCATTTATCTTAAACTCCATAATTCCTTTTGTTTCACTTCAGTTTATATTTATTTGTAGTAAATTTGAATTAAATTAAAAATCAATTCTAGGTGTTTAAAAAAGTAAGTATAATATGACCTGGTAGTAGAAAAACATTTGTATTTACCTCTTCTCTCAAAGTAGCTTTACCTGAGAAATCAGTGATTTTGATTTCTGGATTGCAGGATTTAGTTTGTTTTTTCTTTGTTGTTTTGTTTGTTTCGTTTCTGCCTTTACTCTTCTGTATCACTTAAAATATCTTTATGCTATAAAAATATATATTGCATAAAAACTATAAAGTAATTTTCCTTTAAAAGAAATAAGTCAGATTCACCTCTAAGTGAATGAATGAATAAACCTGAAAAATTGGTTGTGTCCAAAGTTGAAAGGAGAGTTTGCAGAGAACACTACTGCAGAAGATCCTGTACTTTGAGAGTTAACTGCAAATACCATCCCTATGGAAATAAAAACATGAGGTCCTTCCCCTGCCCCCTCATCGGAGATAGGCTGCTCTTTTCTGCATTCAGTGCACTGTTATATCATAATCAACAGTAGCCCCATCTCCAAGATAACTGTTAAATACTCCCTCAGCCCTAAAACCGTATTTTTCTCCTTTATATTCAGCTGAATGGTTCATGAAAGCCCCAAATCATAAAACCTGGAATTTTAAAGATTGATGATATTTTAGAAATCATCTAATAATATAATCCTTATACTTTCCAGCTGAAGAAGTCACAGCCTAGAGAGACGCAGCATCTTGCTCAAGATCACCAGTATGTTAGAGGCAGACCCTGGACTGTAACCATGTCCTGGCTACCAGGTCAACAGCAACTCTGGTGACTCTAGGCTTGGCACATTTCTGGTTCTCCTTTCCTTTATCCTGGCTTATTACTTCCATGTATGGCTTTATTGTTGTTTCAATATTGTTCTAAGTAGTCTCAAACCATTTGTAGGGAGAGATGGGGGACTAAATATTTATACTATAACGGTCAGGACAGCTCTCATAACCCCCAATCCAAGTGCTCTTTCCAAAGAAGGTAGCGTGTCAGAAGCTGGGGGCTCACTGTTACTTCACGGTCATTGACAATATCTGTTGTGTCCCCAGGGCCATGAAGACTGGCGGTAGTGGGACAGCATGCTGTGCACACTTACAGGCTTCCTTTCTAACTGGAAATTCCTTGAAGATGAATTTTTAAAATGTTTTTGCAGGTAAAAATAGAGGCAATTCATGTATCTATTCAGTAACTTACTCAATAATCATGAATAAAATTACCACAGGTGATAGTGGAAATTCTTGTTAGGAACCATGATGATTTGGAGCTTTGGAAAATGAAAAATAAGCACCTATTTGGGGAAAGGGGAATTTGTGTAAAGTAGTTTTGTATTGACTTAAGAACTCAGAGATAAAAGCTAAAAAAGAAACATTTGTAAAGATGGTCTGAGACAGCAACAGCAGTAGATACAGTAGATGATGCATAGGAGGTAAGAGAGATTCTTTTCTGGGACGTATGCCTAATCTTCTATTTCTGACATCACTTTACTTTTCCATGAAAATACACCATGATATCAGAAAGACAGGGAGGTAGAAAATCACAAGGTCTTTGACTGACTAGAGAATCTACTACTAAAGTCCAAAAAAATCTTTATCTATATAACACTTGAGTGGTGGAAGGACAGGAAAAAAAAAAATGCATTGACTATTTCTGACCCTGAAAACATAATTAATTAGCAATAACACCAAAAGGAACAATAAGTTGAGCTTCCAGGTCTGGTAGGATATGAAATTAACAATGATTTGTAAAAGTTCAGTTATAGTTCACTTAATTGTCTCATGCTAGATGACTGACTGCTCATGAATGGTGTCAATAATCTTTTAGCCAAGTAAAATCATAAGGACAAGAAAACCTATTACATTAATATTTTAATACATTTATATTTCTATGATCTCTCTTTTCCCACTCTTTATTTGAAAAGTTCTAACTAAGATTGTGGATTGTATATCATCGGTAGACCATTCACATCCTGATAGGGAATGGCGGCCATCTTTTAAACAATGAGCCTTTAACTTGCTGGTCTTAAATCAAGGCCGTCAATCATTGTTGGAGCAGGACAGGGTGAATTTGAGGCAGTGAACACACATCCATTAAATGCAAGTCAAGGAATATGAGATGTTTTAAATAAAGCTTATACATAATACAAACCCTTCCATGGTCAAACACAGGAAAAAAAGCTCTTAATTATTCACTTCATTGGAGTGTACATGGGGGAGTGATTACATACCATGGGAATCAGGTGCATAGAAATGCCAAATTCCAAAGTAAAACATTCTAAATGTAAGAATTATATTGAAGAGTAGCCTGGTACCAGTTTTATTTTCTAGATCAATATAAAGAAATATTTATCATCTAGTTTGAAAAAATAAAGACCTAATATATAAATGTGTATTGATTCCATCTCAATAATAAGATCAACAGTAAAAATAATAGATAGTTGTCACACAAAAATTAAAGGTTTTACATTCTGTTTATGTTTATAATAATAATAATAGAAGCTCAAGGTGTAGCAATGAAAAATTATCTTATTTTAAAGCAATTATGTGGGAGGCAGCTAATAAAATTACATTGACATTATATATACTTGTCTTTCCACAAGAACCACAGCAATCAAATCAAATTAAATTTAGAAGAATGCACTAAAATACTCACTATTCAAAGGTGATCAACAGATCTTCCTTAAGCTTCTAGCTGTGATAATTAGGAGGGTAATGTTTGATTTGCCCATAAAACTCATTATTTCTTATCCTATTTCTGAGATTCATTTATCTCACTTACCTGTGACCTGTTTAGTATGGATCTGGGTCACTTTTAAATTGAAGAGTATGCATTTTAGGGTAATGAGAAGTCCATGAAAGGACTGTGGATATAAATAAAATGCAGGCATTTCCTAAACTACAAATATCCAACTTATGAATACACATACATAAGAGCAGAGCCCTGGCGAATGAAAAATAGAACCAGTCTTGCCAATCCCAATGCCTACAGGATCGTGCAGGTAACATCAATGAATATAACCACTCTCTAAATGAAGTCAGCCACTACCCAGGCCACCAAATTATTGCCATATGGGAATAAGGAGCAGCAAATCCACATTTTTATTAAAAACCTCCGAATATTTGAATCTTGAACACACCAATTCAAAATTCTTAAAAAATACTGTGTAAGCCACACAGAAGGCTTCTGTAAGTTACCATGAACCTTCTTCAAATGGAAAACTTGGAATATTCAAGAGGAATAATTCTCCAGATCGTCTTTATTCAGAATGTGAAATCTAGTCTGTTTCACTTCTAAACATGTTTCCAGAATGTAAAAGAGCTAATCTATGATTGGAAAATAAGGGAACTGTGTTAACATAAATGACACGTTGGTTCACACAGAGTTTTCTGCCAGCACATTAATGCTTTGTGTCATATAGCAATGGGAGCTGGAACCAAAGCACATTAGCCTAGCTCAATGCAGCAAGTCACAGAGGAATGCAGCATTGTTGAGTTCACCCCGTTCTGTCTGAGAAGTGATGATTTACACAGTTTTCCCCAATCTTTTTGTATCTTGGCCTTGTCTCCATCCTTTAACATCCCTCTTATCAAGCTACCTGCATTTGCAAATCTTATATATAATACCGTAAGATATATTTATTAAGAAATCGGCATGGCTTTGATTTTTAAAAATACCAGTATTTAATTGAAATGATTTTTTTTTTAATTGGTACTCTGTTTACAATGTTGTCTGTGTTAGTTGGTCCTCAATATTATTTTTCCCAAAAGTGCTGTTATTTTTGGTATGGCTTTTTGCAAAACACAAGGGGGTTTTTTTGTTTGTTTGATTTTTCAGAAATACACATATCATGTTATAGCAGAAGTGTTACCACATGTTGAGATATGGGTGCAGGAATTCAAGTTAGATCTGTTCACCAATTAATTAGTATCATTAAACCAGCCCTTCAATATATGACTCACTTTTCGCTAAGCCCTCTGGACTTAGTTAATGCTGCTATAACAATGATAGCAGATCTGGTATCTGGTGAGAGCTTGCTTCCTGTTTTGTAGATAGCTGCCTTCTTTTTTTTTTTTTAAAGATTTTATTTATTTATTTGAGACAGAGAGAATGAGAGAGAGAGAGCACATGAGAGAGGGGAGGGTCAGAGGGAGAAGCAGGCTCCCTGCCAAGCAGGGAGCCCGATGCGGGACTCGATCCAGGGACTCCAGGATCATGACCTGAGCTGAAGGCAGTCGCTTAACCAACTGAGCCACCCAGGTGCCCAGATAGCTGCCTTCTTACTGTATCCTCACATGACAGAGGGAGAGAGGGGGAGAGAGAGAGAGAGAGGGAGAAAGACATGGGGGAGGGGAGATCTGGTTTCTTCTTCCCTTTATAAGGGCACTAATCTCCTTGTGAGAGCTCTAGCCCCAGGCCACTTCATCCAAACCTAATTACCTCCCATAGGCCCCATCTCCAAATACCATCACATTGTAGGGGTTAGGGCTTCAATGTATGAATTTTGAGGGGATACAAACATTCAGCCGATTGCATCTTTCCATATATTATTTCTTTTAATTTTCTCAACAACCTTACCCACTCAACAGCTATATACTACCTAGAAATGGTGCCAGGCAGCCTGCTAGGCTACATGGACTTGGTGAACAAAACAGATCTGCCTTTACTCTCATAGAACTAAGCTCCCTTAGGTATATACAGGTAGATGTAATGCTGCCTATTATAAATGCTTACCTGCCTGGACAAAAATGTTGTCTATGTCAAGGAAGCACTCCAGGCCCCAGAGGCTAAGCAACTGAGAAAGAGTCTCCCATCACTGTGTTCCTTGCCATTGCCCTTGGGAGGGAGGAAGTGGGTTCACCCATACCACATACCTGCCAACACCCCTCTCCCCTGGCCCCACCACCACTGAAGGTTGCCATAAGCTCCTGGGGACTCTTTGTGGCTGACTTCCTCTTGCCTCCAGACTCTCAGCTGTGTGACCCTTACCCTCTGACCTCAGAGCTGGTTGTTGGGATTTTGTCTGTCTGGAGCTTGAACCTCAGCTTTCCCTATAATTTTCGAGCTTTACTTATTCCTCTGTTCATGGATCTCAGCTTTTGATCTTACCTGAGGCAGGCATCCCCTACTCCTCAGCCCTGCAGAACTAATGCCTACATTCAGCCAGTGCTGGCTCCCTGCAAAGGGGGTGTTTGCACATTGGGCTCTCTGCTTGCCAAGTCTGGGAATCCTGCACAGGCATTCCTCAGTCCTCCATGAGTCTGCCCTGCCAGGCTCCGCAACAATTGTGCCATGGAACTAAGATGTCTACATGCCAGGTGGGTCTTTAAACCACACTCAGTATATAAGCTACAAATCCTGTGCCTCAAAGGGTGTGGCTTGGAAGGGAGAAGTGGATGGGGCTTTTGAGCAGTGGGATACCTCACAGAAAACAACAGAAGAGGAAGGAACCAACTTTCCTCAGGAGACAGCAGAGAGTACAAAGGAAGGAAAAATGTTGGTGATTAAAGAGAGGGATAGAGAGAGGGGTTTAATTGCACTGAGAGGGAGTTTGTGAAGGACCTTGGAGATAGAAGAACTTGGATCCATTAAGGTAAGCAATAGGGAATTCTTGATCAGAGAGATAACATGGTGGTTTCTGAACTTGAAGACAGCTGCATTCCAGTTGGCTTTAGAATGGGTTAGGCTAGGGAGAGATGAAAATTAGAATAATCTAAGAGTTGTTGCTATCTATCTACCTATCTACCTACCTACCTTTCACTTATCACCTACCTATCACCTACTTACCACCTATCTATCATCTATCTATCTATCTATGGCAAAGAGAACCCAAACAACCAGGAGAGTTTGAGGATTAGAAGGAAGCACAAACTCAAGGAACATTGTAGGAGTTTATCCATCCAGATCATCACTCCATTCTTCCAAATGGAGACCTCAATCTAATGAAGCACCCACCATTTTTGCTGTTTTTGAAGACCTTCAGAGAGGAGAGTCACACAACCAAAAGAAGTTCCCTAATATATGAGACCCTTGGGCCCTTCCATTCAGAGTGCCACTGACCAAAGTAACCCAGGATTCCCTGAGAGTACCTACTTCTCCTCTAGGAGTCCAGATGTGGGATCAGAGGACCACCAAGTACCTATACATACACACAAGGTCTCAGGCTGTCAAGGCACTGAACATAGAATATGTCAGAATGCAGGGCTCCTGGGTGTCTCAGTCAGCTAAGCCTCTGACTCAGTTTTGGCTTAGGTCATGATATTGGGGTCATGACATGGAGCCCCACGTCTGGCTCTGCACTCAAGGCAGAGTCTGCTTGAGATTCTCTCCCTCCCCCCTCTGCCCCTCCCCCTGCTCATGCTCGCTTGATCTCTCTTTCTCTCTCTCAAATAAAAAATAAATAAATTAAATCTTAAAAAAAAAGAAAACGAATATGTCAGAATGTAGTTCAGGAAGGCTCATGAAAGAAAGGACTCACACATCAGTGACAAAACTCCATTGCACATAACATGAGCATTTTATTTATTTTTTATTTATTTAAATTCAATTAGCCAAGGTATAGTACATCATTGGTTTTTGATATAATGTTCAATGAGCATGTTCAACATGATCATTTTAGCACTAGAGCAACGTCCATTCAGGAAGGAAAGCGAGACCTGCTGTATTGTTTTCTGCTTTGAGCATGTGGGAAGATGGGTCCTCTCTCAAATCACTACCAATTCATGTCCTTCACTTTCAGCATCTCATCTAAAACTTAATTTATCTAGGAAACTTTCTCAGGTTACTCCTATAAATGATGTCTTTCCTGGCCCAGGAGTCCAAAATGTGTAACCCACTTCAAGGAACAGAGAGTTTCACCAACTTTAGAAATTTTAGTATCAATAACTTAGACTATAAAAAAATCACTATTTACCATAAGGGACCCCTATAAATAGCTTTTTTTGTTTCAGTGCTTCACAAGATCCAGTACCCATTCATCTTTTCAAGAATATGGCTATTGCCCTATGTTTGTGATACAATGTGTATGCATCTGGTCCTTCCTGTTATTTGTTTCATAATTATATTCTTCAATCATTTTTTAAGTGCCTTCTGTCTAACTATATTGTAAATTCCCTGGGGGGTATAAACTTGCTGTATTCATTTTCTGACATCATCCTGTAGTACCCACTGCTATTTCTTGGCACACAGTGGACATTCTCTAAATGCCCTCCCCATCAGATCAAGTTGTTAAGTCAGAAGAGAAGTCAGTGGTTTATAGTCGGGTCTAAATCTTTTCTGACTGGAGAAGAAAAGAAATGGGCAGGTATTTTAGCTTTAAAATGGCATGGGAAATTTGTTTTTTCTCTGTAGCAATTGGAGTAGATGATATTGGATTTACCATGTAGCAGGGATCATGGAAGTGCAATACAAAACCCAGATGACAGTATGAAATGTATTTTGTGTGTATTCACAAAATTTCACAGAATCAATCACCATCCCTTTGACCGAGTTAATATGAACTCCGGTGGCAGTAACCCACGGACCTCTAATAGAATTCACCGATGGGAAATAGTAACAGTTCCCATGGAGGCATTACCTTCGCTGCTGACTGTGATCTATGGATGACAGCCTCCCAGAAAACACATTGACACAATAGGCTGTAATGGCTCAGATGGGGCCTTTATGTGATATCGGGCCAGTGATCTGCAGACAATGTCTCACCGGGAGGCTTCTCAATTGCCTTCTCCAAAGCTTTCCCTCATGCTTTCAGGGCCTGTCCAGGTACTTTCCTGAGCTCCGGGATGTCTGCCTGTGCTCTAAGACTATCGAAGCTTGCCTTAAGGCATCTCCATTACACTAATGAGCTGCTGCAAAGCCAATGAGAAAATGAAGAATAGCTGTAGTTGGAAGACTTTCTCCAATTTACAATGATGTAGGTGTAGATGTGTGTCCTTATAAAGTGTAATTAAGCTCCTGCAGTCAGATTTGGACCTTATTTCTTATCAAGCCCTGTTAACCAGTTTGAAACTGCTGTGTCCACACTAAAGAGACCCTGTTACCCCTGTGCCAGTCGGTCACTCAACAAATGATTGGTAAATGTGCTAATTGTGCAAGGCATTTTTGTAGATACAGGATAATAATTGACTTCTGCCTTCAAGGAGCTTCTGATTGAGTTAGAAAGGGTGAAACTGACTCATGTGAACTCATGTATATTTATGGCAAAATTGCTAGGTTGGTGTAGTCTGTGCTCTAGACTGTTTGATAATTACCCATTCAAAGCTGTCTGATAAAACCCGTACTTCACTCATCATTAACTGACACTGAGCAATAACTCAGATAATACACAGCAGGAGAAAGAGTGGATTTATCAGCAGATGCTGAAAAAACCTGAACCTTACATTCTTAGGGTAAATTAAGGGCATATGAGAAAGAGGACTGGGGAGAAAAGAAAAGAGAGAGAATTACTAACATTTATAAATACCAAGTATGGCCCCAGACATTTCACAAGTTGCCACATTTTCCCTTAACAAAGGCTCTATAAAGTAGAGATCAATGTCATCGTTTTACACATAAAGAAATAACATGCCAGAGAGATTACCTGTCTTGCCCCAGGCCACACAACCAAAAAATGAGTGACCCAGACTCAAACCCAGATCTATCTGCTCCAAAGTTCACACTCTTTCTACTCTGTCATTGTCCCTTTCATACCTTCTATCATCTCTTTTTTTATTATGTTATGTTAATCACCATACATTACCTCATTAGTTTTTGATGTAATGTTCCATGATTCATTGTTTGTGTATAACACCCAGTGCTCCATGCAGTACGTGCCCTCTTTAATACCCATCACCAGGCTAACCAATCCCCCCACCCCCTCCCTTCTAGAACCCTCAGTTTGTTTCTCAGAGTCCATCGTCTCTCATGGTTCGTCTCCCCCTCCGATTTCCCCCCCTTCATTTTTCTCTTCCGGCTATCTTCTTTATTTTTTTTTTTAACATATAATGTATTATTTGTTTCAGAGGTACAAGTCTGTGATTCAGCAGTCTTACACAATTCACAGCACTCACCATAGCACATAGCCTCCCCAATGTCTATCACCCAGCCACCCCATCCCTCCCACCCCCCACCACTCCAGCAACCCTCAGTTTGTTTCCTGAGATTAAGAATTCCTCATATCAGTGAGGTCATATGATACATGTGTTTCTCTGATTTACTTATTTCGCTTAGCATAATACCCTCCAGTTCCATCCACGTCGTTGCAAATGGCAAGATTTTGTTCCTTTTGATGGCTGCATAATATTCCATTGTATATATGTACATCTTCTTTATCCATTCATCTGTCAATGGACATCTTGGCTCTTTCCACAGTTTGGCTATTGTGGACATTGCTGCTATAAACATCAGGGTGCATGTACCCCTTCGGATCCCTACATTTGTATCTTTGGGGTAAATACCCAGTAGTGCAATTGCTGGATCATATGGTAGCTCTATTTTCAACTTTTTGAGGAATCTCCATACTGTTTTCCAGAGTGGCTGCACCAGCTTGCATTCCCACCAACAGTGTAGGAAGGTTCCCCTTTCTCTGCATCCCCGCCAACATCTGTCGTTTCCTGACTTGTTAATTTTAGCCATTCTGACTGGTGTGAGGTGGTGTCTCATTGAGGTTTTGATTTGGATTTCCCTAATGCCGAGAGATGTTGAGCACTTTTTCATGTGTCTGTTGGCCATTTGGATATCTTCTTTGGAAAAATGTCTGTTCATGTCTTCTGCTCATTTCTTGATTGGATCATTCGTTCTTTGGGTGTTGAATTTAGTAAGTTCTTTATAGATTTCGGATACGAGCCCTTTATCTGATATGTCATTTGCAAATATCTTCTCCCATTCTGTCGGTTGTCTTTTGGTTTTGTTGACTGTTTCCTTTGCTGTGCAAAAGTTTTTTATCTTGATGAAGTCCCAATAGTTCATTTTTGCCCTTGCTTCCCTTGCCTTTGGCGATGTTTCTAGGAAAAGCTGCTGCAGCTGAGGTCGAAGAGGTTGCTGCCTGTGTGTTCTTTTAGGATTTTGATGGACTCCTGTCTCACATTTAGGTCTTTCAACGATTTTGAGTCTATTTTTGTGTGTGGTGTAAGGAAATGGTCCAGTTTCATTCTTCTGCATGTGGCTGTCCAATTTTCCCAACACCATTTGTTGAAGAGACTGTCTTTTTTCCATTGGACATTCTTTCCTGCTTTGTCAAAGATTAGTTGACCATAGAGTTGAAGTCCATTTCTGGGCTCTCTATTCTGTTCCATTGATCTATGTGTCTGTTTTTGTGCCAGTACCATACTGTCTTGATGATTACAGCTTTGTAGTAGAGCTTGAGGTCTGGAATTGTGATGCCACCAGCTAGAACTTTTCTGGTTCCATACAAATTTTAGGATTATTTGTTCCATTTCTTTGAAAAAAGTGGATGGTATTTTGATAGGGATTGCATTGAATGTGTAGATTGCTCTAGGTAGCACTGACATCCTCACAATATTTGTTCTTCCAATCCATGAGCATGGAACATTTTTCCATTTCTTTGTGTCTTCCTCAATTTCTTTCATTAGTATTTTATAGTTTTCTGAGTACAGATCCTTTGCCTCTTTGGTTAGATTTATTCCTAGGCATCTTATGGTTTTGGGTGCAGTTGTAAACGGGATCACCTCTTTAATTTCTCTTTCTTCTGTCTTGTTGTTGGTGTATAGGAATGCCACTGATTTCTGTGCATTGATTTTATATCCTGCCACTTTATTGAATTCCTGTATGAGTTCTAGCAGTTTGGGGTGGAGTCTTTTGGGTTTTCCACATAAAGGGAAAATCATATCATCTGCAAAGAGTGAGAGTTTGACTTCTTTGCTGATTTGGTTGCCTTTTATTTCTTTTTGTTCTCTGATTGTTGTGGCTAGGACTTCTAATATTATGTTGAATAGCAGTGGTGATAGTGGACATCCCTGCCGTGTTCCTGACCTTAGGGGGAAAACTCTCAGTTTTTCCCCATTGAGAATGATATTCGCTGTGGGTTTTTCACAGATGGCTTTTATGATATTGAGGTATGTACCCTCTATCCCTATACTCTGAAGAGTTTTGATCAAGAAAGGATGCTGTACTTTGTTAAATGCTTTTTCTGCATCTATTGAGAGGATCATATGATTCTTGTTCTTTCTTTTGTTAATGTATTGTATCACGTTGATTGATTTGCGGATGTTGAACCAACCTTGCAGCCCAGGGATAAATCCCACTTGGTCATGGTGAATAATCCTTTTAATGTACTGTTGGATCCTATTGGCTAGTATTTTGGTGAGAATTTTTGCATCCATGTTCATCAAGGATATTGGTCTGTGATTCTCCTTTTTGATGGGGTCTTTGTCTGGTTTGAGGATCAAGGTAATGGTGGCCTCATAAAATGAGTTTGGAAGTTTCCCTTCCATTTCTATGTTTTGGAACAGTTTCAGAAGAATAGGTATTAATTCTTCTTTAAATGTTTGGTAGAATTCCCCTGGGAAGCCATCTGGCCCTGGGCTTTTGTTTGTTGGGAGATTTTTGATTACTGCTTCAATTTCTTTAGTGGCTATAGGTCTGTTCAGGTTTTCTATTTCTTCCTGGTTCAGTTTTGGTAGTTTATACATCTCTAGGAATGCATGCATTTCTTCCAGATTATCTAATTTGCTGGCAAATAGTTGCTCATAATATGTTCTCATAATTGTTTGTATTTCTTTGGTGTTGGTTGTGATCTCTCCTCTTTCATTCATGATTTTATTTATTTGTGTCCTTTCTCTTTTCTTTTTGATAAGTCTGGCCAGGGGCTTATCAATCTTGTTAATTCTTTCAAAGAACCAGCTCTTAGTTTCGTTGATCTGTTCTACTGTTCTTTTGGTTTCTATTTCATTGATTTCTACTCTGATCTTTATTTCTCTTCTCCTGCTGGGTTTAGGCTTTATTTGCTGTTCTTTCTCCAGCTCCTTTAGGTGTAGGGTTAGGTTGTGTATTTGAGACCTTTCTTGTTTCTTGAGAAAGGCTTGTATTGCTATATACTTTCCTCTTAGGACTGCCTTTGCTGCATCCCAAAGATTTTGAACAGTTGTGTTTTCATTTTCATTGGTTTCCACGAATTTTTTTAATTCTTCTTTAATTTCCTGGTTGACCCATTCATTCTTTAGT